>NC_025998.2:126617297-126664797 GCF_000442705.2 Elaeis guineensis
AATCCCCTCGTCGCCTGGTCGTCGGGAACGAGCGCCTGCAAAAAAAGTCCGCACTGACCGGAGGCAGCTCCGGCGAAAACCCTCCGACGGTCAAGTCAGAGAGGAGACTAGGCAACAGTAAGAAGAAAGTAAAGAACTCAACGAGAGGGTGAGGAAGGGAGCAAGCCTGTGAGTTTTTTTTTGAAGGGCCTCTAGCACTGTAGCCTTCCCCGATATATATAGTGGAGCGTAGTATGGCGCCGTCATTAATGGTGCAGACAATTGAGGAATTGTCAGCTCACTGTAGACTGTCAGAGTCGTCGTGAAAGTGTCACATCGCCGTGGGGCTGTCGAATCACTAGGGTTGACAATGCCCTAGGTGGGATAATGCCCTTAGACGGTAGTGCCGCATGCTGCTGTCAGGGCTGACAGTCTCTGACAGCTATACGACGATCGGAGGAGTCGACCGACCTTAGGTCGGTGGCCAGCTGTGTGGCATCAGGTGGAGATTCGAGCCCTCCGATGGTCAGTCGGGCATGTTGCGAGAGTTGGCCATCGGACTCCCTGGTGCAGTCGGTCGGGAGAGTGGAAAAGGTCTGCCCGACCGACACATCCTCAGTCGGCTGAGAGCCGTTAATCGATCGGTAATGGCGTCCGACGATCGGTCGGTCGGCCGGTCGGTCGGTCGGATAGGCCCGATTATAAGTCGGTGTGAGCGGGGTCGGTCGGTATTTCCCAACAGTTGCCCCCCTCCACTCCTGAGTCGGACGGTGCGCTGGCCGATGACTTCGTTTGGGCAGCAACGCCGGGCGAAAAGGAGTGGATTCACTGTGTGCCAAATTCCGACCGTACCGCGGGTTGATATGATGTCAGGTGTCTCACGAATGCCGGGCGATTCGCTGTCGTTAGGTGTCCAGTCGGTGTCAGATGTCTCGTCCCGTCGGCGTCAGGTGTCATGTCGGCGTCGGACGTCCCGCAGGCGTCGGATTTCCCGCCGGTGTCAGACATCCTGTCAGTGTCAGACGTCTTATCCCATCGGGAAGGGGAGCCGCCGTTCCCATCGTCCCTTCGGGGATGCGAAACGTCACGGTCTTTACGCCACGTGGCGTGCGGCCATTGGGACGGGTTCGTTGGAGTGGATGGAGGTGACGTGGCTCGATCTGAAGGTAGGTGCGTCGAACCATCGGGCCGACGGACGGCCCGGATGACGCCATGCGACAGGATCTGGGGAGTCCTCGTTGGTCGTGCCTTCATCTCGACCGTCGGGGGCACTATATATACAGGGTCACCCCTATTCAGTTTTTTACCCCCCTTATTTTACTGTCGAGACTCTACCCGCGTAAGTCCTCATTCCAGGTACTCTCCCCCGTTTCTCTTTTTCTTTTTCTTTGTAGTTCCTTCTTCTTCTTCTGAGGGCCATCATCATCTTCACCATCTCCTTCTTCTTCTTCCCTGCCATTCCTTTGAGTCCATGGCCAGGACGTCTCCACGAGGTGGTCGATCGGGAGAGCCGACTGACGACACTCAGTCGACCCCGAAGGTGGAGGTTTCTTCACTTTCGGGGCCGAACGTCGATCGGCTCCAGGAGCAATACCTCTTCACTTTCGGGGCAGTTTCGGCTGTTCGCCCCTGGTGCCGATGGTCGGGTTAACAGCCCGTCTGAGGGCCAGGTGGCCTTCTACTTGGAGGACCTCCGGGCCGGTCTTCGTTTCTCGATTCCGGAGTTCGTCCGAAACATCCTTGACTATTACGGGCTGTGCCCGGCACAACTCGCGTCGAACTCAGTTCAGCTGATAGTCAGCTTCGCACTTCTGTGTCGGCTTTTGCCGACCGATCCTCGGATCTCCCTCTTCCGAGCTTTCTTCATCCTCCGACCCCACCCTAAAGTCCGAGGGTGGTGGTACTTCGTTCCTCGGAAGAGGCTCTCCTTCATTACTGGTCTTCCGTCGTCCATTCACGGATGGAAGAACCAGTTCTTCTTTGCATCGTCTTCCGCTCCTTGGGGGTTTCCCGTCCGTTGGGGAAATCCCCGAACTGAGCCGAACGAGAACAGTCGGGTGGAGGTTGAAGATCGGGAGGACTTCCACCGGCTAAAAGACATCTCGGTGCCGAAGTAGAGTGAGCTCGTCATCGAGCAGGCCCTGTACGACGTCGGCCTCAGCCCGGTCCCCCGCCTAGGTCGGTTTTCCGTTTTCCTTGCCATTCTTCTCCTTTCCATTTCTTCTTTATGGTACTGACCATCTATCGTCCTTCTACAGATATGCCACCGAGATCGCGACTGACGACGGCCGACGTACGCCAGTACGCCGTCCGAAAGAGGCCGGTGCAAGGGGTCGGACTGTCGTGGCCTCCCAAGAGACCCCACGCAGCTCCGTCGAGCGAACCGACTGGGTCGGGGGCGGAGCCCGTCATCTCACTGTCGGCGCCGACAGTGCTTGTCGAAGTCCCGTCCGAGGGACCGTCGGGCGAGGGCGCCGCCTCGCCCGAAAGAAGGGCGGCCGACGAGTCGGTCGATGGTGCACCGGCTGCCCAGCCGACGGAGGAGAATCGAGAGGAGGTGCACGAGCCCGCACGACCCGCGCTAGCTGCTGCCGTGCCGACGGTCGAGACTCGGTCGGGCTCGAGTTTGCCATCTATTTTCGATGTCAGGGCCTAGACGTCCGACCGAGGGAAGGCCCCCATGGCGTCGGGTGACGAAGGACGATCGGTCGGCGGAGGGTCGACCGACTTCCCCCTCCCCGAAGGTGCATCGGGCCTGGCTAATCATGATTTGGCCAGGAGGCTGTGCCAGGCGCTCCTCCTTCCCACCGACATCGAGGCGATGAAGAACCAGCGTCTCTCCGACATGCTGTCTTCATTCTACCCGATGATGATCCGGGTAAGCTCCTCTTTCCTTTGCCTTCAATGTAGTTTCTGCAGGTTTGGTCACTTAACAGTCGGTTTCGTCTTATGCAGCTGGTCTTCAATATCTCCGAGCTAGAGGCCGGGTATCGAAAATTCGGTGACATGCGCGCGGCTTGGAGAGACAAGGTCGCGGGCCTTGAAGCCGACAAGGTCATCCTGGTCGACTAGCTACAACAGTCGATCGAACGGGAGAACCGACTTGAGGGGGACGTCTCCAGACTTACAGAGGAGGTCTCCCGACTCAAGGGTGCTTTGGCAACGTCAGAGTCGGAGCTGCAGTCGGCCAGGGACGACACGAAGAAGAAGTCCCGGACTGTCCGTCGGCTCCGGCACGAGTGAGACAGCGTCGCCAAGGAGCTGGAGGCCGACCGCGAGCAGCTCCGAGTAAGTCTCGAAAATCTTGCCAAGGCCTAAGAAGGTTTGTCCATCGCCCAGGCCGACGTGGACATCGCGAAGGCTGAAGCAGAGTCGGCGAAGGAGGCCTTGGGTCGGGCCGTTGAAGACTTCCGTGACTCGAAAGAGTACCGAGAAGAGCTTCTGGAGAGCGGCTTCCTCTCGTACCAGATCGGGTACGAGGATGCTCGGGAAGCCGTTCGAGGTTTGTACCCGAAGCTCGATCTCAGCATAGTAGTTCTGCCAGAGTCGGAGGCCCCAACTGCGGAGGAGATGGCCGAACCAGTATCGGAAGGCCTTTCCACCAGGGCGGAAGCCGAAGAAGACGTAGAGCGGGCTACTGAAGATCAAGCGGCCCCGACTGCCGAAGCCAGGGCGGATTCGCCGACCGTTTCTCGTCGCTATCCAGTGGAGGAGGCCGACTCCGATGATTAGTCAGATTTTGTTTTTCCTTTTCGCTTTTGCTCCGGCTTGTACTCGGGCTTCGGCCCAACTTTGTAAAGTCTATTTTGATCTTCAATGATATCAAAGTTCTCGGACTTAAACTTTTTTTTTTCTGCTTATCTTTCTCTTTCGATGTGTCGTAGAATGCATCCGAACACGTAAGTCGCCAGCCCATATAGATCAGTTAGGACGTTCGGCAATTCGTGCCGTCATGAAGGTAGAATAAGTCCCGACTTTGAATCGACCTTTCGATGGTCGATGGCCTAAGTCGGGCGTCATTCGCCCGGCTGTGAGTCGGGCGTGTCCGTTGAGTCAAAAGCTGACCGACCGTCGGGTAAAGCTTGGCGGTCAGGTTTCTTCTGACGCGTTCAGTCGGATATCGTCCGACGTGTTTAGTCGGGGAAACGGTGATAAGTCGGATCCCGATACCCTTGTGTCGGGTATTTACACTGCACCTCAGGATATATGGTGGTAAGCCGAATATCTTTCGATCGGCCGTAGCTCGGTCGGTGAGTCATGAACGCATCGTGTGATAGTCGGTGGCAAGTCGAGTATCCTCCGACCGGCCGTAGCTCGGTCGGTAAGTCACGACGGTGGCCGCGCAGGCCTTTTCGCCTTTCTTTGGTTGGGTCTCAATCGGTAAGTTAGCCGATAGTCTGGCCCGAAAGTTCGATCGTAGAAGGAGTGTCAACCCCCGTCGTCATGGATGGTTCGGTCCTTGCGAGCGCTCGACGCATCGTCGGCAGTCGGGCAGTCGATTTAATATGGACACAAAGTCCGAGTCGGGACGTCGGGACTCGACCTTCTTGGTGAGCGCCGATCGTCAGTCGAAGAGTTAGAACTCCGAAATTTGAGATCGGATGTATATTCCGAATGAACAAGTACAAAGTTCACTGGTGATACAACTTCAGGTTGTCGGCGTTCCAGGTCCGGAGAATGGGTTTTTCTTCCAGAGTCTCCAGTCGGTAAGCCCTCGGGCCATAGGTGTCTGCTACCATGTAGGGCCCTTCCCAGTTCAGAGCCAGCTTCCCTTGGTCCAGGGGCTTCGAGACCTCTGTCTTTCTCAGAACTAAGTCACCAGGCCTGAAAAGCTTTGGTCTAACCTTGGCGTTGTAATACCGGGCTACCTTCTGTCGGTATGAAGCCATGCGAAGTTGGGCCTCGTTCTGTAGTTTGGGGAGGAGGTCTAGATCGGCCCTCCGACAATCAGAGTTGCTCGGCTCTTGATACCGCTCAACCTTGGTAGACGGCAGTCCAATCTCGAGTGGAATTATCGCCTCCGTCCCATAGGCCAAACCGAAAGATGACTCCCCGATCGGAACGTGGGGGGTCGTTCGGTAAGCCCACAGAACGGAGCCTAGCTCATCGACCCAGAGGCCTTTGGCTTCATTTAGTCGGGTTTTGAGCCTGTGTAGTATGGTCCGGTTGGTCACCTCGACTTCATCGTTGGACTGTGGGTGCCTGACTGAAGTCAGTCGGTGCGTGATGTGAAACTTTGCGCAGAAGTCTCTGAAGTCTTGGTTGTCGAATTGCCGCCCATTGTCGGTGATGATGGTATGCGGCAATCCGAATCTGAAGATGATGAATTTTTGGATGAAGTCCTCCATCTTCCGTTCGGTAATCTGCGCCAGGGGCTCGGCCTCCACCCACTTGGTGAAGTAGTCGATGGCAACGACTATGAACTTTCTTTGACCCGATGCTGGAGGGAAAGGATCGAGAATGTCGACCCCCCACTGAGCGAAGGGCCATGGAGCGACAATAGGAGCGATTTGACTGGCCGGTCGGTGCTGCACGTTGGCATACTTCTGACAAGATTCGCACTTCCGGACCAACTCAGCCGCGTCCTTCCTCATGGTGGGCCAATAGTAACCCTGTCACAGGACTTTGTAGGCTAGGGATTTGCCCCCCAAGTGACTCCCGCAGATTCTTTTGTGCACTTCTCAGAGAGCATAATCCGCGTCGGTCGGTCCCAAGCACCTGAGCAAGGGAAGGGAGAACGACCTTTTGTAGAGTCGGCCATCCATGATCACATATTGGGAGGCCGACCATCGAAGCCATCTGGCCTCCGTGGGATCTTCAGGACTGATTCTGTCAGTCAGAAATCGAACAATCGGATCCATCCAGCTTGGTTCAGCCGTTAGTTGTAGCACCTCTTCGACCTGGTCGATACTCGGCTGCTCGAGGTTCTCCATGAACGTCTGGCCCAAAGAGTCAAAAGCCGAAGTCGCCAGTCTGGAAAGTGCATCGTCTCGGGCATTCTCCGACCTAGGGATGTGGAAAATTTCAAAATACCTGAGGCGCGTTACGAGATCCTTCACTTTCTGGAGATATTTGGCCATGGCCGGATCTCGCACCTCGAATTCACCTTTGACCTGCCCCACGATCAGTTGAGAATCAGAGAATGTCCGGAGGCTGTCGATCCCAAGTTCCTTTGCCATCCTCAAGCCGGCAAGGAGTGCTTCATACTCGGCTTGGTTATTGGAGGCTTTGAAGTCGAATCGGAGGGCATACTCGATGACTACCCCATCCGAGTTGGTGAGCAGGAACCCAGCCCCGCTCCCTTGAGCATTTGAAGCTCCATCGATGTGCAGTACCCAGGTGGAGATCGGGTCTGGCTCGGAGACCGCGTCTCATCCCGGGTCTGCTCCTTCCGACCCTTGGTCGGCCGTCGGGCATTTGGCGATGAAGTCGGCCAGGACCTGGGCCTTCAAGGCAGGTCGTGGTTGGTACTGTATGTCGAACTCGCTAAGCTTCATCGCCCACTTCGTCAGTCATCCCGACATTTCTGGTCGGTGCAATATCGCCCTCAGGGGCTGGTTGGTGAGAACCACGATAGCATGCGCCTGGAAGTATGGACAGAGTCGTTGTGCGGAGACGGTCAGGGCGAAAATTATTTTTTCCATCTTCGAATATCGAGCTTCAGCACCGCGGAGCACTTTGCTGGTATAGTAGATAGGCTGATGGGTTCGGCTCTTATTTTCTCGGACGAGCACCGAACTAACCACCTCAGAGGAGGTGGCCAAATAGAGATACAAGGTCTCCCCGATCTTCGGCTTCACAAGCAGCGACGGGGAAGCCAAGTATTTCTTCAGATCTTCGAAGGCCCGTTGGCACTCATCCGACCAAGAAAAACCCTTCGCCTGCCGTAGAGTTTTGAAAAATGGGAGGCACCTTTCAGCTGATCGAGAAATGAACCGGCTGAGAGCGATGACTTTTTCGTTCAGCTGCTGGACCTCCTTCTTGGTGTTCGGATGACGCATGTCGATGATCGTCTTTATTTTCTCAGGGTTGGCCTCGATCCCTCGCTGAGAAACCAGGAATCCGAGAAACTTCTCTGAGGTCACCCCAAAGGCGCACTTAGTCGGATTCAGCTTCATTCGATGTTGTCGTAGAGTGCGGAAGGCTTCTTCGAGGTCACGGACATGATCTGCAGCCTGCGCACTTTTTACCAGCATGTCGTCCACGTATACTTCCATGTTGTGCCCGATCTGATCTTTAAAGACCTTATTGACAAGTCGTTGGTAGGTGGCACCGGCATTCTTCAGTCCGAAGGGCATCACTCGGTAACAGTAGAGGCCCTTGGGGGTCACGAAGGCAGTGTGCTCCTCATCTTCGGATGCCATCTGGATCTGATTGTACCCGACAAAGGCATCCATGAAGCTGAGCAGTCGAAATCCGGACGTCGCATCCACCAGCTGGTCGATCTTTGGAAGTGGAAAGCTGTCTTTTGGACAGGCCCGATTCAGGTCGGTGTAGTCAATACAAATCCTCCACTTTCCGTTGGCTTTCTTGACCATGACGATATTGGCGAGCCAATCGGGATATGTGGCTTCCCTGATGAAGCCCGCCTCGAGCAGCTTGTCCACTTCTTCGTCGATGGCCTTCTGTCTTTCCGGGGCAAAAGACCTTTTCTTTTATCCCACCGGCCTCATCATTGGATCGATGTTGAGTCGGTGCATCATTGTCTCCGGGGGGATGCCCGACATATCTGCTGCGGACCAAGCGAATACGTCGGTGTTGGCTCTCAGCAGCTCCGCCAACCGTCGTCGGTCTGGGTCGGGTAGTTGAGACCCGACCCATACCTTTCGGTCGGGATCCCCGGCCATCAGGATGGGGATGAGTCGTTCAGCCGGTTCACCATGTTCCTCCTCCTCCCGCGGGTCTAGCTTGTCGATCGCGAGGGGGCCCTTCAACTCGTCGCTTTGAGCGGAGATCTGGAAGCATCATCGAGTGAGCTGTTGATCTCCGCGCATCTCCCCAACTCTATTTTTGATCGAAAATCGAACCAAGAGGTGGTACATCGAGACAATCGCCTTGAGGGTGTTTAGTCCGGGTCTTCCGAGTATGGCGTTGTAGGCCGAAGGCAACTGGACAACCGCAAAAATCAAATGGACCGTACTTTATCGTCGTTCGATTCCGACCGTCACGGGTAGGGTGACTTCTCCTTCCGTTGTGACTGCATCCCCGGCGAAGCCTATCAGGGGCGTAGAGACCCTCTTGAGTCGGTCTGTCGATAGTCACATCCGGAAGAACGTCGAGTAAAACAAAACGTTCGTCGAACTTCCATTATCTACAAAAATTTTTTTTACATCATAGTTTGCTATTGTTGCCGAGATAACAACAGTGTCGTCGTGGGGAGTTTGGATGCCCCGAACATCTTCTTTCGTGAAGGCTATTACGTCGTCCGGGTGCGGCCTCTTCATCGGCTCCCCTCCAGCAGATGTCCCTGGTCCAAGTCGTTTGAAAATCATATTGATGACCCTGGCCGTCGGCCGATTAGTCGTCGCTTCCTCGGTCGGCTGGGGTCGTCGATCGGCGACTGATTGAGTCGGCGGGTTCCTCCGAAATTTGCCGAGATACCCTCAGCGGATGAGAGCTTCGATCTCATCCTTAAGCTGGATGCATTGCTCGGTATTGTGGCCGTGGCCCCGGTGGAATCGACAGTACTTTCGTCGGTCGAGGCCTTTTGCCTTCAGAGGCAGAGGCCGTCGCAGGTATTCTTCTCCCTCGATCTCCATCAAAATTTGCGCACGGGGAGCGGAGAGAGGAGTATAGGAGTCATACCTGGGGCGTGTCGGCCTTGGAGTCTGCCGTCGGGGCGACTTTTGATTTCATCGCGGGGGCGAGACCCGACCATCAGTCGGGGGCCTGCTGGATTCGGCGGGGTCCCGACCCTTCCTTCACTTTTCCTTCGGACCCTTGAACTCGGTTGAGCACCGGTCGGAGGCTTCTTCGTCCGCGCGCATATACTTGTACGCGTGCTCCAGCAATTCGGCATAGGTGCGGGGGAGGGTCTTGTCCAGGGAGTAAGTAAAACGAGATGCCCTCAACCCCCGTTTCATGGCCGAGATGGCCATGTCTTCGTTGAGGTCCCGGACCTCAAGTGTGGTCATGTTGAATCGCGCCACGAAGTGCCGGAGCATCTCGTTTTCTCCTTGTTTGAGGGAGAAAAGGCTGTCCGACGTTCGCGGTGGCTTCCAACTGGTACTGAAGTGAGCCACGAAAGAGTGCTCGAGCTGCCCGAAGGAGTGGATACTTCCCGATCGAAGATCGGAGTACCAGGCCCTGGCAGCCTTGCGGAGCGTGGTGGGGAAGTCGATGCAAAAGAGAGCGTCGGTTGCCCCCTGAATCGTCATGAGAGCTTTGTAGCTCTCCAGATGGTCGATTGGGTCGGTGGAGCCGTCATAGGGCTCCACGTGCGGCATCTTGAACCGACTGGGGATCGGTTCGTCGAGAATGAGTCGGGAGAGGGGTTGGACGGTCTGGAAGTCGACGTCGTTTGAAGACTTCTGCCCGTCCACCTGCAACTGCGCGAGCCGACGGTCGATTTTCTTGAACCGACGTTCGTAGTCGTCCGTCCGTTGGTGCTGGGAGACCCCAAGAGTGGAGTCTCTGAAAGATTTCGAGAGGGAGGCGGACGGCGTCCGCGGTCGCTTCTCCCTCCTTACCCGTTCCAGCTGGGAGAGAGAAAGCTACTGGGACCGATGGGCATCGCACCGCGGCCGCGCCTCCTCCCCTCTGTGGGAGCGCTGTGGCAGGCGCTCCCGCGGAGACGACGGAGATCGATGCGGGCGTCGGCGGCTGCTCCTGGAGGGCATCGGACGCGTCGCTGGTTGCCCGACTGGTGATGGCGGCAGCCGTGCGGGTTGTTGCTGGAGGCTTTTGACGGCGTCCGTCAGCACGGTCATCTGCCGTACGATCGTCGCGATCTGCGCCTCCGTGGTGACCGCGGGATGCGGGGAGCTAGGTTCCGCCGCGGAGGGTGGCGGAGAGGTCTCTTCCCGACGGGAAGAGCATCTCGCCGACTCGGTGACTCTCGATCGTTGAGCTCTTATCTTTGTCATTAGTATCTACTGCTTGCGTCCCCCCTACCTGGCGCGCCAATCTGTTGCGGCCAATCCCCTCATCGCCTGGTCGCCGGGAACGAGTGCCTGCAAAAGAAAGTCTGCACTGATCGGAGGCGGCTCCGGCGGGGACCCTCCGACGGTCAAGTCAGAGAGGAGACTAGGCAATAGTGAGAAAAAAGTAAAGAACTCAACGAGAGGGTGAGGAAGGGAGCAAGCCTGTGAGTTTTTTTTTTGAAGGGCCTCTAGCACTGTAGCCTTCCCCGATATATATAGTGGAGCGTAGTATGGCGCCGTCATTAATGGCGCAGATAATTGAGGAATTGTCAGCTCACTGTAGACTGTCAGAGTCACCGTGAAAGTGTCACATCATCATGGGGCTGTCGAATCACTAGGATTGACAATGCCCTAGGTGGGATAATGCCCTTATGCTGCTGTCAGGGCTGACAGTCTCTGACAGCTGTACGGCGATCGGAGGAGTCGACCGACCTTAGGTCGGTGGCCAGCTGTGTGGCGTCGGGTGGAGATTCGGGCCCCTCCGATGGTCAGTCAGGCATGTTGCGAGAGTCGGCCATCGGACTCCCTGGTGCAGTCGGTCGGGAGAGTGGAAAAGGTCTGCCCGACCGACACATCCTCAGTCGGCTGAGAGCCGTTAATCGATCGGTAATGGCGTCCGACGATCGGTCGGTCGGTCGGGTAGGCCCGATTATAAGTCAGCGTGAGCGGGGTCGGTCGGTATTCCCCAACAAATCGAATTACAAAAGATATGAATAATCTAGAGGTTAATAGACTTTATGATTATAAACCCTTAAGACAGGCTCCTAGGATAAAAAATTATTATCCTAGACCAACTAATGCAGATTTACAGTTGGAAGAAAATTCTGACATAACTTCTTCACAATTTGATGGAAGAAGCCTAGTGGAATAGAACTTAGATAGATTCTCTGAATATCAAATCATTACTATGTGTCATCTAATAATGATGAATGCAAATACTTATAGAGTTCAAGAAAATTCTAAACCAAATATCACCACAATGATAGTATCTGACTTCTTAGAACAATTAAGGAGTTGGTGGGATAATTATCTCACTATTCATCAAAAGCATGAGATCATGACTGCTATCAAAAGAGAGCCTGATGGAACTCCTTCTTTAGGAAATCCTTCTGATACGGTAGTTACCTTAATCTTAAATATCCTTTATCATTTTGTAGGAGACTATATAGATATATATGGAAAAACTAGGAAACAATTGATCAATCTTAAATACAAAACTATGTCTGATTTTAGATGGTATAAGGATACATATTTTTTTAAACTTTATCAACTTTCTGACCCAAATCAGGAGTTTTGAAAAAAATTTCATATCAGAGCTACCTCCTTTGTTTGCTGAGAAGATTAGAAATAGACTAAGAAATGAAAGAGATGGTAGTATCAATTATCAGCAATTAGATATAGAAAAGATAGCTCAAAAGATACAATTAGTAGGATCTGAATTATGTAATGATTTAAAAATTAGAGATCAGTTAAAAAAGCAAAAATTACTTGAAAAAAAGAAATTAGGTAATTTCTGTTATCAATTTAGATTTTAATTAGATCAACTATATAAGAAAAAATCTAAAAAATCAAAAGAATATAAAAAAAGTACTATGATAATAAATTTTCAAAGAAAGAGAAGAGTTCTTGCAAACCCTATTATAAAAGGAGCAAAGTTAAGACTGAGTATTCAAAAAGAAAATCTCTGATCTGTTATAAATGTAATCAAAAAGAACATCTAACAAATTGATGCTATAAAAATATCAGAGCAAAAATTAAAAAATATATGAAGAGAAAACTCTGAAAAATCTCAAAAAGAAGTTAAAAGATCTGATCAACAATCTGAATCTAGGATCAGAATCTGAGACTAATAATTCTGAAGAATGTTTGTGTTGTGAAGAAATCCTCCATAATCATACCATTGATAAAACTATTTCAGTATTATCTAACGAAGAATAATTTATAGCTAATATGATCAATTCTTTTAAAAATTGTGAAGATAGACAGAATCAATTGAAGAAATTTTTTACTCTAATCAAAAGTCAAAAGCCCAAAATCTCTAAAATTTTTATAGAAATTGAGAACTTTTATACCATAGATGAAGTTTTTCAAAGACTAAGGCAAATCAAACAGAAAGCTCAGAAACTTAGTCTACATGAGCTAATTAAAGAACAAGTTCTTATAAAAAATGAATTAGCCCTATTTAAAGAAGAGTTGAAAATAATTAAAGAAATTCCTATTGAAGAAACAACTAAAAGAGAAGCTCAATCTGAAATAAATAAAAAATTAAAAGTTTCAATAACTAGTGAAGAAAATACATCTGAAGACTTCTTAGGATCAATTGACAGCTATATAAAACAAAAATGATATTGTGAAATCCTTTTCAAACTAAAAGGGGGCTATAGCTTTAAACACAAAGCTTTAATTGACTCTGGAGCAGATATTAATTGTATGAGAGAAGATCTAATTTTTCTCATATATTGTGAAAAATCAACTTAAAAAATCCAGACAGCAAACGGAGAAGACTTGAGTGTACATTATAAAATTCCTGAAGTTCATATTTGTATAAAGAAAACCGATGTCAAAACCTCATTCTTATTAATTAAGACTCTGAAATAAGGAGTTATATTAGAAAATCCCTTTTTAACTCAGATCAAACCTTTTACAGTTACGAATGAAGGTATATCTACCTTTATAAAAGGCAAAAATATTTTGTTTAAATTCTGCTTAGAACTAGAAGAATCTTTTTTAGATCTTTTAAAAGAATCTACAGAAATAGAAATTGCAAATATATTATCTAATAAATTTTCATTACATGACAGAAAGAAAGAAGTATCATCCACTTCGAGAGAAAAAGATTTAAAATTATTACACTCGCCTCTTTATTTTAACAGAAATATTATTAAAGGAGAACACCTATCCAACTTGAACGATTCTGAAAAAGGTAAAATGCTTAACCTTAAAAATTCTCATCCACCACTCCTTATCTCTCTTGAAGGATAATCAAAAAAAAAATGTAACAAAAAAAAAAAAGATGAGTTATTTGAAGAAAGTGCAAGAAGATTTAACTCCTGATCTTCAGAGCATTATTTTTGACAAAATAATACAACCTCATGAAATCAAAAAAATATTCAGAGAATTATATCCCTATCTTGCAATAGAGTGGTACTGGCCAATATTTATTATACCAAACATCAATATTAAAGCCACTGAAATTATGATCAGAGCTCTATATAAGGGATTGGTCAGAAAAGTTACTATCGACTGCTCTTATCCTACGGACATATTCTCAGATGTAGTTTCTACTATTTTGAAGCAAGCTTGAAAAGGCAAAAGAAAATTAGACATATTAATATATAGCAGCATTGAAGAAAGAGAAATTAAGAAAATTATATATCATTTTCAGATTTATCATATAACTCTACTCTCAGAAAGAGAAACTGAATATGTCTCCAGATGCAATCAATTCAAGTTCATCAACGAAATAGAGGTTGAAGAATTTATAGAAAATACTGATATAGAGCATTATATACTCTCCAATTATAAGGAAGTATATTGGATAGCCAAGAGCAAGAATTTTCGAATAGAAAAAAATTAGACAAATGGAAGGATATGGGTTACCACAGACCTACCCATAGTAATTCCAAAGAAAGAAGGGAGTTGGGATTGTTAGAAAATCGGATAAGCAATATGTGTAGATTTCAAAACTTTGAAAATAGACAGCAAAAAATCAAACAGGTTAAACCTTTTAACACCATATGCAAGATATCAAATCTAAACCTACCCAAGTCCAGGAGAAAACACATATCAATAATCTAAAATTTAAAAATACATATGAGATCAGATCTCATTACCTTGATGCGGGTAGGTATTCATCATTTTTGATGATCTCGGATTTATAGAAGTTTGAGCCGCACACGTGTCCGACCTCTACGGATATCTACCGAGATTGATCTCAAACTTCTTTCTCTTCGTAGAAGACTCTTCTTTCCAAGAAGAACCTCAGCCTTGAACACTTTGATCAGCTCCTTGATTAGGACTGCAGGATCAATTCTTTGATTAGCAACCTTCTTCTTCTTCTTCTCCTTAATCTTCAATCTCTAAGTCACCAACACTTCTTCTTGGCATGTGGAAGAGGGGTACCCAACTTTTGGACGTGGAAAGGAAGGGAGGGAGGAGAGGAGGCATGAAGAGGGAGAGAGAAATTTTGTTGATTAAAAATTCTATTATTAAGAAATCCTAGAGACCTCTCTTTATATAGATACTATTCTGATACATATTAGGAACCCAATTATCTTAAAAAAGTAGATCCTTATCTCATAAGAATCCTCTATCTTTTTAATCTGATTTATGCCAACTAAAATTAGATATAAATAGTTTATAATCAGCCTCTTAAAGCATGTATAAGAGGTATCCATGGAATACTTGTCAGGTAGTTGCGGTGCCAACTCTTGGCACTCCACAAAGAGATCTTTAGCCAAAAGAGATGGGGCATGGCCCCCACTCTCTCTCCTCCACGCCATGACACATAAGAGGGGTCCAGTTGGCGCCCCACAAAGAGATCTCTAGTCAAAAGAGATGGGATGTGGCCCCCACTCTCTCTCCTCCACGCCATGACACATAAGAGGGGGTGGACCCCTCTAGGATTTGGCACCCAATATTTTTTAAAAGAGAAGGGAGGTGCCACCCAATCTTCCATCTATTCCACATGTGCACTTAGAGATAATTAGGAGATAAAAAAAGATAATATTAGGATAATTATGCCAACTAATTGACTTAATCAAATCTTTTGGGCTCATAATTAAGAGCTCAATTAAATCCAAATAGATTTAGGTTAGGTTCAAGACTATGAACTTGATCAAATCGAAGTCTCAAGAAGAATTAGGTTTAACCGTATGCTAGCATGATTCTCGTAAACCTAATAGGATTTAAATAAATCCTAATCCAATTGAAACTTCATAAGTCTAATGGCAAATTCGAGATTAAATCCCTTAATATGTGACCCCATATGTTCCATTCTATCTAATAGTGAGATATATTGTGATCTCTATCACAATATCATCGAAACTTTTTTTGATGGATTGAAATATTTTCAATTCTATCCTTCGAGGGCCATCGATCATCAAGATGATGCCCGATGAGTCTCACAATCCACCAGTGATATCTAGCAGTATATAGTGACAATCCAGTAGAACGAAAATATAAATTTCTAAGTACAGTTATCGTATGATTCAGTCTTTCTATCGTGAGTCCCGACTTGACAGAGATCATGGAGAACTCGTCAGACCCCATCATCAGTCATATGCTAGATTGGTTCGACTCGAGTTCATTTGTGAATCCCGTAGAAATTCTTTTTCAGTATTCACACTTGCTTTGGTCAAAAACTTTCTGAACTCAGTCTCACAAATCACATAGGATTCTCCTTTTTTACCAAGGTCGATAGATTTCATCTAAGTGCATCCTACTCCAAACAGCAAACCTAAACCTACTGAAGTCAACATACACGACAAAGATCCGAATGGTTAGGAACCAGGAGAACGTGCAGTCAAACTCAGTAGCTTTGCTGCGAATAGTCAATAACACCGCAGGTCAAAGGACCACTTACACTACTGCAGCATCGAGAAGATCATTGATGAGTGAGTAGACATCCATATGGTTCTCATGTTGGTCATGCTCGATGCAAATTATTCTCTAACAACCATCCGTACCTTCATCTCAGTGTCTCTACACCACAGACCTAAGACTCATCTACCCACAAGAAAGGTAAACCGTGCATCGATCTCAAATGGATTGATCACTGTCTTCCTTGATGATTCGTTGATCGAAAGTATTTAGAAATTCACCATTAATTAATGTATGTCTCAAATTCTTAACTCTTTAAGAATATACAAAAATCATCTTTGTTAATTTCTAGGATAAATCATAGACACATATACATGATTGGAATAAATTTTTTTTTTATTGATAATAAAAAGATTACAAGTACAAGTTTAGATCCTGAAAATACATAATGTGTCAGCCAACAATTGACTTCTAGGGCACAAATCTAACAAACTCCCATTTGACCTAAAGCCAATTAGCCATATACCTAAGATCCATCTTCTCAAGATGAGCTTCAGTCTTCTGCTGGCTGAGAGGCTTGGTTAGTGAGTCCACCACGTTCAGCGTGGAGTTGACTCTCTGCATCTCGATGAATTTCTTCTTGAGGTATTTGCATATGATGTGAAACTACCGCTCTATGTGCTTGGACTTCTGGTGAGATCTGGGCTCTTTAGTAAGGGCTATGACGTCGTTGTTGTCGCAGTGCAGTGCAATGGCATTTGATGGCATCACATCCAACTCCGTAATAAACTTCTTGAAGCAAAAGGCTTCCTTAGCAGCTTTAGAGACGGCGATGTACTCGATTTTCATGGTCGAATCTACAATGATTGACTGCTTGAAACTTTTTTAGCTAACCGCACCACCATTACATAAGAAGATACACCCCAATGTAGACTTTCTATCATCAACATCAGTCATAAAGTTTGAATCAGTGTATCCCTCAACTTTTAGCTCCGATCCTCCATCAAATCTTTAGTTCTTCTTAAGTACTTAAAGATATTTTTAACAGCAATCTAGTATTCTTCACTTGAATTCGCTTGATATCTACTTGTGACACTCACGACAAGTGCTATATTAGGATATGTACATAACATAGCATATATAAGACTCTCTATTATCGAAGCATAAAAGATCTTACTCATGTGCTGGATCTCCTCAGGTGTGTCAGGATACATCTTCTTGGAGAGATGAATGCCATGTCTAAGGGGCAAAAGATCCCTCTTAGAGTTTTTCATGCTGAACCTCTTCAGCACCTCCTCTATGTACATGTGCTTTGAGAGTCCTATTATTCTCTTGGATCTATCTCTATTGACCTTTATACCAAGAATATAGGAAGCTTTTCCTAGGTCTTTCATGGCGAACTCTTTCGACAACCATATTTTGACCGACATCAGCATGAAAATATCATTCTCAATCAGGAGGATGTCATCTACGTACAATATGAGGAATGTGACAGTGCTCCCACTGATCTTTTTGTATACATACAGCTCTTCCTCATTTTTGATGAAATCAAACATTTTGATTACATCATTGAAGCAAATGTTTCAACTCCGAGATACTTGCTTGAGTCCATATATGAACTTTTGCAGTTTGCAGACTTTGTGATCACTATCACTGGATATGAAATTCAGAGGCTGCTCCATATAAATATCTTCCTCAAGATATCCATTTAGAAAAGTAGTTTTCACATCTATTTATCAAATTTCATAATCATGAAATGCTGCTATAGCAAGAAGAGTATGGATGGATTTCAGCATGGCTACAGACGAAAAGTTTCATGATAGTCAATGCCTCGCATTGACTATAACCTTTCACAACTAGTCTTTCCTTATAGGTCTCTATCTTACCATCCGATCTAATCTTCTTTTTGTAAATTCATTTACACCCAATAGGTACAATACCTTCAGGTGGATCTACTAAGTCCCAAACTTGGTTGGAATGCATGAAATCAATTTCTGACTTTATCGCTTTCATACATTTCTCAAAGTCTACATCTAACATTGCCTCATCGTAAGTTTTGGGATCATTCCTAACATTCCGATCTCCCACAAGGAACGCTTCCTCTATATCCTCTGTAAGAATACCTAAGTACCTTTCAGGAGGATGGGAGATCCTACTTGATTTATAAGGTAGAGAAGGTATCACATCTACTGGCTCATTATTGGGTTCAGATTTTTGAACTCGATGCTCTTCAGAAACTTTCTCTTCGAGCTCAATCTTCCTCCCACTGCCTCCATTTTAGATAAACTCTTTTTTCAAGAAGACAGCATGATGGCTCACAATCACATTGTGATCCTCAGAAAGATAGAAGTACTATCCCATGATTTCTTTGGGATATCCTATAAAGCGAGCGCTAAAGGATCTAGCCTCTAACTTGTCCGTCTGTTGTCTCTTGACATGGACCGGACATCCCTAAATCTTGAGGTACCCAAGAGTTGGCTTCTTACCATGTCATAATTCATATGGTGTGGTAGGAACGGATTTAGAGGGAACCCAATTCAAAAGATGAACTGCAAAAAATAAAGCATGTCTCCAAAGAAAAATCAGAAAGGTCTGTGAAGCTTATCATGGACCGGACCATATCTAATAGAGTCCGATTTCTCCTTTCAGATATCCTGTTGAGTTGAGGTGTTTCTGGAGGTGTCCACTGTGAGACTGTATCATTATCTTTAAGATAGATCCAAAATTTTTTACTAAGGTATTCACCTCCTCGATCTGATCGAAGAATTTTTATAAGTATTTCTGTCTATTTTTCTACTTCATGTCTGAACTCTATGAACTTTTCAAAGACTTCAGATTTTTGGTGCATCAGATACACAAATCCATACCGTGAATAATCATCGATAAAGATTATGAAGTAGACATAGCCACCTCTAGCTCGTACATCAAATGGACCACATACATCAGTGTGTATCAGGGCTAATATCTCAGTGGTCCTTTCCCTTTGTCCCACGTAGGGCAGCTTGGTCATTTTTTTTTGAAGACATGATTCACAGACTAGATAAGATTCGAAAGTCAATGGTCCAAGAAGACCATCTTTCTTCAGTTTGTTAAGTCTGTCCTTTCTAACACAACCTAGTCTAAGGTGCCATAGATATTTTTGGCTAATCCTATCTCCAGGTCTTTTAAATCCTATGGCATTCACTATTTGTTCGTTAACATTTACACTTGCATCATATGCAAATGGTAAAGACTGTCAATAAAAAAAGTACATGCCATAAGTTTATTTTCAAAAAAATAGAATACATATCTTTATTGAAATAAAAATTATAATTATCCCCTGCCAGCACAGAGATAGAAATCAAATTTTTACTGACTATAGGTACATAGTAACAGTCTTTCAAAAATAAATTAAATCCTAACGGTAATCGCAAAGGATAGATTTCGACGGTCACAGCAGCAATCTTTGCTCCATTGCCGATCCGGAGAGTGATCTCGCCTTCCCTCAGCCCCTAACTTTTTCAAGACCCTACATTGAAGTGCACAAATGAGTATTTGAACCAGAATCAAGAATCCAACTAGAAGAAGAGAAAATTATGAGATTAGTTTCAATAACGAGCAACTCAGACGTACCTTCAGAAGGCCCATCTTCTTCCTACTCTTGACAGTCGCCAGGTAGGCCAGACAGTTCCTTCTCCAGTGATCTTTGACGTTATAATGAAAATATTTTTCTTTATCGTTGGCCTTCTTTAGAACCTATTTCTTGGGCTTGACCTCATTCTTCTACTTCTTTACGAGCTTTTTCTTCTTTTTGAAAGAAGACTTTCTTTTGGAGAAAGTCCGCTCTACAGCCAGAATTGTACCCCTTGAACTCTTCAAGGTGCCC
Source organism: Elaeis guineensis (assembly GCF_000442705.2). NCBI lineage: Eukaryota > Viridiplantae > Streptophyta > Magnoliopsida > Arecales > Arecaceae > Elaeis > Elaeis guineensis. Next base: position 126,636,825 of record NC_025998.2, read on the forward strand.
TCTGCAGTCACCAACATATTCAATAACTCTAGTAAAATGGCATTAATCTTATTCATATGATAGTTTATGATGAACTACCCATTTGAATTAGGAAGAGACTGGTGGATCAGATCCACCTGCAATTTCTTGTCCATGTTCACTCTGAGCTTCTGAAGTTTCTCTATGTCCTTGATCATTGTCAAACAATGATCATTGACAGACTGTCCATCACACATCTTCGCTCTAAAAAGTCTTCGAGAGACCTTAAAGCGAGCTGTGCAAGTTTGTTCACCATACAACTCTTACAGGTGAACCAGCATCTCTCTGGCAGTCCTCATATCTTCATGCTGTTGTTGAAGATCATTGGACATGGACGTTAAGGTATAGCACTTCGTCTTGTTATCTTCGTCCATCCACTTCTCAAGTGCAGTTCGTTGATCAGCGGATGGGCGAGCAGGTAACGCAAGCACTTCCTGATCGAGGACATGGATAAGTTTTTCGAAATTAAGAACAATTCTTAGATTCTGAAGTTAGTCTTTGTAATTGGCATCGGTCAACCTATTTGTATTGAGGATTTGGATTAAAAGATTTGAACTCAACATGATTATCTGCAGAGAGAACAGTTTCTAGTTAAATTTTATACTTATAAAATTATTTATTCTAAAAACTCTAAAAATAAATAAAGGCTCCCACTATTTCTTCGAATCTACCATACTCCTCGAATGAAGAAATAAAAATCTATATGCGATCGATTTCAAGTGGGTACTGCGGTCCAATTAATCTATACACACCTCACCTAACATATTGGTGAGCACAGACCAATAAGTAGACAACACTTTGTCCATTGCTTCTCTAAGCAAGATGCAGTAGGTTTGGTTTCTAAGTCCTGTGGCCTCACTTAACAGTCATTGGCACATTTCTTAGTTAAGTCAGACTCATCGTTTACCAGTGGATGCAAAGCCATCATTAGGATCCTCACCAAATAGTTATTGGGCCCAACTTCATCTCTATGTCGGGATATCAAATGTCAATAGAGTGATTATATCTTCTCGATGTAACCGAACCACTGTAACTAGTCGAGAATGATCAACACCAAGAAGGCATCCGCATCTCTGCAACAATGGAAGACTTCTAGACTTAATATTTCATGAGGAGATTTGGATTTAGGTCTCTTCTAAATCAGTAGATTTAACATCCGACTGATTAAATTAGGTCAGCACATCAATATGTCTAACCATCCTAGTTGGTATGGGTGAACTCAAGTCAACAAGTAATCTAACATGAAACTGAATCTCCCAAGATGGTCAGATAAGTTAAGATGCATGGGGGTCCCCCCATTAATTTCTTTAGATACCAATCAAAATTGGTCAGGTCAGACAACGAAATCAATTAAATAACCATCATCTAAATACTTGTCTTAGACACTAAATTGATCTATTAGAATCGATTAGATTAACCTATTAAAATGGGCCCAAACCACTAAGCCAAATTCGATCTTGAGTCAATCAACTCACATCAAAATGTAAATCAATTCGATCAATTACAATTAAACTCAATTTTGAGTCTCTTTGATCTAATCCTAATCATCCATCGATTAGGTTCAATCAACAGCTCAAAATCGAAAATGGATTCTAGCCTGATCTAATCAATTAGACTCTAATTGTAGTTTGATCACTCGATCTAATTTATTCATCTCATACCCACATGCAACAATATAATTTCAGATCTAAAAATAATTTTTAGATTATGTTTCATTGCATGCAATTAGTAACTTTTGATCTTGAAACTATTTCAGATCTAAACCTAGTTTCATATATCAAATATATGTAGTTTTAGATCTAAATCAAATATGCATCACATATACATCAAATTTTAGATCTAAAATTAAATTTATATATATCAAATATGTATAAAATTATTTCAAAAATATCTTTTCAAAAATCGATTCACATCAAACTAGGACAATCTTTACAATATAAGAGGTAAACCCTATATCAGGATAACCTTATATCAGTTTGATGTAAATTTTTAATCATTCTAATTTTAGATCTAAACTCAAAATAAACATATCACACATGCTAATCTTCAGATCTAAAAGATTTAATTTAATTATTTTAAAAATAATTTTTAAAATCGATCAATCTTGTGCTAGGACAATCTTTGCAATATAGGAGGTAAATTCTATACCAGGACAACCTTATATCAGCACAAAATTAATTTTAAATCATTAATACTTTCAGATCTAAATTTACATTTATCCGGAGTATGATGCACCTAGATGGGATCTATCGATTTTGATAGAAAAGGAGTTCTATACGATTTACGAGACTGAGTTTAGAAAGTCTTTAGCCAAAGTCAAGATGAATACTGAAAAAAATTTTCATGGGATTCACAAATAAACTCGAGTCGAGCCAATCTAGCATATGACTGACGATGGAGTTTGACAAGTTCTTCATGACTTTCGTCAAGTCGGGACTCACGATAGAAGGACTGAATCATACAATAACTGCATCTAGAAGTTCGTACTTTCATTCTACTAGATTCCATTACATACTGCTAGGTGTCATTGATGGATTGTGAGACTCATCGAACATCATCTTGATGATCGATGGTCCTCGAAGGATAGAATTAAAAATATTTCAATCTATCGAAAAGAATTTTGATGATATTGTGATAGAGATCATAATATATCTTACTACCAGATAGAATGGAACCTATAGAGTCACATATTAAGAGATTTAATCTCGAATTTGTCAATCAGACTTATGAAGTTCTAATTGGGTTAGAATTTATTGAAATCTTATTAGGTTTATGAGGACCATACTAGCACATGATTAAACCTAATTCTTCTTCGGACTTCGATTTGATCAAGTCCACAGCCTTGTGAATCTGAACCTACTGAAGCCAACATACACAGCAAGAACCTAAATGGCTAGAGACTAAGAAAACATGCAGTCAAACCCAGTAGCCTCACTACGAATAGCCAATGGTACTGCAGATCAAAGGACTACTCACACCACTACAGCATCAAAAAGACTACTGACGAGTGAGTAGACATCCATCTGATTTTCATGTTGGTCACGCTTAGTGCAAGTTGTTCTCTAACAACCACTTGCACCTTTATCCTAGTGTCTCTACACCGCAGATCCGAGACTCATCTGCCCACAAAGGAGCTGAATCATGCACCGATCTCAAATGGATTGATCACTATCCTCCGTGATGATCCTTTGATCGAAAGCATTTAGAAATTAACCACTAATTAATGTATATCTCAAATTCTTAACCCTTTAAGAATATAAAAAAAAATTATCTTTGTTAATTTCTAGGACAAATCATGGACACATAAACATGATTTGAATAAAAAAATCTTTTATTGATAATAAAAAGATTACAAGTATAAGTTTAAGCCCTAGAATTATATGATATATTAGCTAACAATTGGCTTCTAGGGCACAAATCCAACAAACTCCCACTTGACTTAAAGTCAATTGGCCATATACCTAAGACCCATCTTCTCAAAGTGTGCTTCGATCTTCTGCTGGCTGAGAGGCTTGGTCAGTAGGTCCATCACGTTCAGTGCGGAGTCGACTCTCTGCACCTCGACGAACTTCTTCTCGAATTATTTGCATATGATGTGAAACGTCACTCTATGTGCTTGGACTTCTGGTGAGACATGGGCTTTTTAGCGAGAGCTATGGTGCTGATATTGTCACAGTGCAATGCAATGACATCTGATGGCATCACATCCAGCTCTGCAATGAACTTCTTAAATCAAAAGGCTTCCTTAGCAGCTTCAAAGGCGGCGATGTACTCCTTCGATGGTCGAATCTGTAATGATCAGCTGCTTGAAACTCTTTGAACTAACTGTACCACTATTACATAAAAAGATATATCTCGATGTAGATTTTTTATCATCGACATCAGTCATAAAATCTGAATCAGTGTATCCTTCAACTTTTAGCTCCGATCCTCCATCAAAAACTAACATCAAATCCTTAGTCCTTCTCAAGTACTTAAGGATATTTTTAATAGCAATCCAGTGTTGTTCACCTAGATTTACCCGATATCTGCTAGTGATACTCACGGCAAGTGCTATATCAGGGTGTGTATATAACATGGCATACATGAAGCTCCCTATTGTCGAACCATAAGAGATCTTGCTTATGCGCTGGATCTCCTCAGGTGTGTCAGGGCACATCTTCTTGGAGAGATGAATGCCATGTCTAAGGGGCAAAAGACCCCTCTTACAATTTTTTATGCTGAACCTCTTCAGCACATTCTCTATGTACATATGTTGTGAGAGTTCTATCATTCTCTTAGATCTATCTCTATAGACCTTTATACCAAGAATGTAGGAAGCTTCTCCTAGATCTTTCATGGCAAACTCTTTCTACAACTATACTTTGACCGACATCAGTATGAAAATATCATTTTCAATCAGGAGAATGTCATTTACGTACAATACGAAGAATGTAATAGCGCTCCCACTGATCTTTTTGTACATACATGGCTCCTCCTTATTTTTGATGAAATCAAACATTTTGATCACATCATTGAAGTGAGTGTTCCAACTTCGAGATGCTTGCTTGAGTCCATATACGGATGTTTACAGCTTGTAGACCTTATGATCACTATTACTGAAAGTAAAATTCAGAGGCTGCTCCATATAGATATCTTCCTCAAGATATCCATTTAGGAAGACAATTTTCACATCCATCTGTCAGATTTCATAATCATGAAATGCTGCTATCGCAAGCAGAGTACGGATGATTTCAGCATGGCTACAAATGAAAAAATTTTATGATAGTCAATGCCTTTGCATTGACTATAACCTTTCGTGACTAGTCTTGCCTTATAGATCTCTACCTTACCATCCGATCAAATCTTTTTTTTGTAAATTTATTTACACCCAATAGGTATAATACCTTTAGGTGGATCTACTAAGGACCAAACCTAGTTGGAATGCATAGAGTCAATTTTTGACTTCATCGCTTTCATACATTTCTCGAAGTCTACATCTAACATTGCCTCATCGTAGGTTTTGGGATCATTTCTAATGTCCATATTTCCCATAAGGAATGCTTCATCTAAATCCTCTGTAAGAATATCTAAGTACCTTTCAGGAGAACGGGAGATCTTACTTGATTTATGAGATGGAGGAGATATCACATCTACTGCCTCATTACTGGGTTCAGCTTCTTGGACTTGATGCTCTTCAGAGACTTTTTCTTCAAGCTCAATCTTTCTCCCACTGCCTCCATCTTGGATAGACTCCTTTTTCAGAAATACGGCATGACAGCTCACAATCACATTGTGATCCTTAGGAAGATAAAAGTAGTATCCCATTGTTCCCTTAGGATATCCTATAAAATGAGCCCTAAAGGATCTAGCCTCTAATTTGTTCGCCTGCTGTCGCTTGACATGAGCCGAACATCTCCAAATCTTGAGGTACCCAAGAGTTGGCTTCTAATCATGCCATAACTCATATGGTGTGGTAGGAACGAATTTAGAAGAAATCCGATTCAAGAGATGAATCATAGAAAGCAAAGCATGTCTTCAAAGAAAGTCAGGAAAGGTCTGTGAAGCTCATCATGGATTAGACCATATCTAATAGGATCCAATTCTTCCTTTCAAATATCCTGTTGAGTTGAGGTGTCCACTGTGAGACTATGCCATTGTCCTTGAGATCGGTCCAAAATTCTCTACTAAGGTATTTTCCTCTTCGATCTGATCAAAGAATCTTTATGAGTTTTTCGATCTATTTTTCTACTTCATGTCTGAATTCTATGAACTTTTCAAAGGCTTCAGACTTTTGGTGTATCAGATACACAAATCCATACCGTGAATAATCATCAGTAAAAGTTATGAAGTAGATATAGCCATCCTTGATTTGTACATCAAATAGACCATACACGTTAGTGTGTACCAGGGCTAATATCTTAATGGCTCTTTCTCCTTATCCCACAAAGGGCAGTTTGAATATTTTTTTTTGAAGACATGATTCACAGACTGGATAAGACTCGAAAGTCAATGATCCAAGAAGACCATCTTTCTTCAATTTGTTGAGTCTATCCTCTCCAATATGGCCTAGCTTAAGGTGTCATAAATATTTTTGGCTAATCCTATCTCTAAGTCTCTTAGACCCTAAGGCATTTACAATTTGCTCATTAATATTTACACTTGCATCGGTATGCAAATGGTAAGGACTATTAATCAAGAAAGCACGTGTCATAAATTTATTTTCAAAATAAATAGAATATATATATTTATTGAAATAAAAATTATAATTATCCTGTACCAATACAGAGATAAATAATAAATTTCTACTGGCTACAGGTATAAAGTAACAATCTTTTAAAAGCAAACTAAATCCTAACGATAGTTGCAGAGGGTAGGTTCCGACGGTCACAGCAGCAACCTTTGCTCCATTACTGACTCAGAGAGTGATCTCGCTTTCTCTCAGCCCCCTAACTTCTTCAAGACCCTGTATTAATGTACATAAATGAGCACTCGAACCAAAATCAAGAATCCAACTAGAAGAAGAGGAAACCGTTAGATTAGTTTCTATAATGAGCAACTCTGATGTACCTTCAAAAGGCCCATCATTCTTTCTGTTCTTGACAGTTGTCAGGTAGGCCGGACAGTTTCTTTTTCAATGGCCTTCGACATTACAATGGAAATATTTTTCTTTGTCGTTGGCCTTCTTAGGAATCTATTTCTTGAGCTTGGCCTCATTCTTCTATTTCTTCATGGATTTTTTTTCTTCTTGAAAGAAGACTTTCTTTTGGAGAAAGCCTGCTTCACAGACAGAACTGTATCTCTTGAATTTTTCAAGGTGTCCTCTGCAGTCACCAACATATTCAATAACTCTGGCAAAGTGGCATCAATCTTATTCATATGATAGTTCATAATGAACTGCCCATATGAATCAGGAAGAGACTGGAGGATCAGATCCATCTGTAGTTCCTTGTCCATGTTCATACCGAGCTTCTGAAGCTCCTCTATGTCTTTGATCATTGTCAAACAATGATCATAACAGATTGTCCATCACGCATCTTCACTCTAAAAGGTCTCCTAAAGACCTCAAAGCGAGCTGTGCGACTCTGTTCACCATACAACTTTTGTAGGTGAACTAGCATCTCTCTAGCAGTCCTCATAACTTCATGCTATTGCTGAAGATCATTGGATATGGATGCTAAGATATTGCACTTCATCTTGTTATTTTCATCCATCCACTTCTCAAGTGCAGCTCGTTGATCAGCGGATAGGCGAGGAGGTAACGCAGATGCTTTCTGATCGAGGATATGGGTGAATTTTTTGAAATTGAGAACGATTCTCAGATTTTGAAGTCAGTCTTTGTAATTGATACCAGTCAACCTATTTGTATCAAGGATTCAGGCTAAGGGATTTGAACTCGACATGGTTATCTACAGAGAGAATAGTTTCTATTTAGATTTTATACTTATAATATTGTTTGTTCTAGAAACTTTAAAAACAAACAAAGGCTTTCACTATTTTTTCGAATTTTCCACACTCCTCGAATGGAGAAATGAAAATCTATGCGCGATCGATTTCAAGTGGGTACTGCAGTTTCATTAATCTATACACACCTCATCTAACAGTTATTGGCGAGTACAAACCAATGAGTGGACAACACTTTGTCTATTACTTTACTAAGCAAGATGCAATGATTTGGTCTCTAAATCCTGTGGCCTCATCTAACAGTTATGGATACAGTCTTTAGTTAAGTCAAACCCATCGTTCACCAGTAGAAGCAAAGCCATCATTGGGATCTTCACCTAATAGTTATTGGGCCCAACCCCATTCTTATCCCGAGACATCAAATGTCAATAGAGTAATTGTATCTTTTTGATGCAATCGAATCACTATAACCAGTCGAGAACGATCAATGCCAGGAAGGCATCTGCATCTCTACAATGATGGAAGATCTCTAGACTTAATATTTAATGAGAAGATTTAGATTTAGGTCTCTTCTAAATCAACAGATCTGATATCTGATTGATTAAATTAGGTCAGTACATCAATATGTCTAACCAGCCTAGTTGGCATGGGTGAACTCGAGTCAACAAGTAACCTAACATAAAACTGAATCTCCCAATATGGTCAGATAAGTTAAGATGTGTGGGGGTTTCCCCATTGCTTTTCTTAAATATTAATCAAAATTGATCAGGTCAGATAACAGAACTAATTAAATAACCACCATCTAAATACTTATCTTAGATACCAAATTGATCGATTAGAATCAATTAGATTAACCTATTGAAATAGATCCGATCCACTGAACCAAATTCGATCTTGAGTCAATCAACTCACATCAAAATATGAATTGATATGACCAACTATAATTAAAGTCAATTTTGAGCTCCTTTGACTAATCCTAATCATCCATTGATTAGGTACAATCAACTGCTCAAAATCAAAAATGGGTTCTAGCCTGATCTAATCAATTAGATCCTAATTATAGTTTGATCACTTAGATCTAATTTATTTAACCTATATCCACATGCAACAACACAATTTTAGATCTAAAAATAATTTTTAGATTATGTTTTATTGCATGCAATTAATGGCATATGATCTTGAAATTGTTTCAGATCTACATCTAGTTTCATATATCGAATATATATAGTTTCAAATTTAAATCAAAGATGTATCACATATACATTAATTTTGAATCTAAAATTAAATTTACATATTTCAAATATGTATAAAATTAGATCTGAAATAATGATTAAAATATTTTAAAAATATCTTTTTCAAAAATTGATTCACATCAAACTAAGACAACCTTTACAATATAGGGGGTAAACCATATATTAGGACAATCTTATATCAGTTTGATGTAAATTTTTAATCATTCTAATTTTAGATCTAAATATAAAATTAAACATATCACATATGTTAATTTTTAGATTTAAAAAATTTGATTTAATTATTTCAAAAATAATTTTTAAAACCAATCAATCTTGTGTTAGGACAATCTTTGTAATATATGAGGTAAATCTTATACTAGGATAACCTTATATCAGCTCAAAATTGATTTTAAATCATTAAAAATTTTAGATCTAATCTAAAAACTAGATCATATATATTTTCAAAATCTATGACTCTGATATCACTGTTAGAAAATCAGGTAAGCAGCATGTGTAGATTTCAAAATTTTAAAAAATAGGCAGCGAAAAATAAATCAAGTTACACTCTTTAACCCCACATGCAAGATACCAGATCTAAACATATCATCAATCTAAAATTAAAAAAAAAAATCAGATCTCATTACCTTGACGTGGATAGCTATTCACCATTTTTGATGATCTCAGATTCGTAGAAGGTTGAGCCGCACACATGTCCGACATCTATGGATATCCATCAAGATTAATCTCGAACTCTTCTTCTCATAAAAGATTTTTTTTCTCAAGAAGAATCTTGGCCTTAAAAATTTTGATCAACTCCTTTGATCTTAACTACGAGATCAACTCCTTGATCTGCAGCCTTATTCTTTTTCTCCTCGATCTTTGATCTCTAAGTTACCAATACTTCTTCTTGATGTGTGGAAGAGAGAGTACCCAATTGAAAGGAAGAAAATGATGAGAGGAGGCATGGAGATGGAAAGAGGGAGGAATTTTGTTGATCAAAAATTTATTCTTTGAAACTCTAGAGACCTCTCCTTTTTAAATAGATACTATCCTGACACATATTAGGAATCTAATTATCTTAAAAAGATAGATCTTTATCTTATAAAAATCTTCTATCTTTTTAATTTGATTTATGCCAAATAAAATCAGATATAAATGATAATTAATCAGCCTCTTTAAGCCTGCATAAGAGGCATCATAAGAATATATGTCAGGTAGTTGAGTTGGCACCCCACAAAGGGATCTCTAGCCAAAATTGATGGGGTGTGGACCCCACCCTCTCTCCTCCACACCATGACACATAAGAGGGGGTAGACCCCTCTAGGATATGGTGCCTAATAATTTTTAAAAAAAAATATGCACCACTCTTTCTTCCATCTATTCCTCATGCATACTTAGAGATAATTAGGAGATAAAAAAGAGATAATGTTAGAATAATTATTTCAACTAATTGACTTAATCAAATTCTCTTGGGCTCACAATTAAGAGCTCAATTAAATCTAAATAGATTTAGGTTAGGTTCAAGGCTATGTAGTTGATCAAATCGAAGTTCCGAGAAGAATTAGATTTAACTGTGTACTAGTATGGTTCTTATAAATCTAATAGGATTTCAATAAATCTTAACCCAATTGGAACTTCATAAGTCCAATTGATAAATTCAAGATTAAATCTCTTAATATATGACCCTATAGATTTTATTCTATCTGATAGTGAGATATATTGTAATGTCTATCATAATATCATCGAAACTCTTTTCGTTGGATTGAAATATTTTTAATTCTATCCTTCGAGAGTCATCGATCATCAAAATGATGTTCGATGAGTCTTAAAATCCATCAGTGATACCTAGTAATATGTAGTGACAATCTAGTAGAATGAAAGTATGAACCCTTAGGTACATTTATCGTATAATTCAGTCCTTCTATGGTGAGTCCCGACTTGACAGAGATCATGGAGAACTCGTCAAATTCTGTCATTAGTCATATGCTAGATTGGTTCGACTCGAGTTTATTTGTGAATCTCGTGAAAACTCTTTTTTAATATTCACACTTGCTTTGGTCAAAAACTTTTTAAACTCGATCTCGCAAATCACGTAGGACTTTTCTTTTTCTACCAAGGTCGATAGATCCCATCTAGGTGCATCTTACTCCGAATAGTGAACCTAAACCTACTGAAGTCAACATATACAATAAGGATCCAAATAGTTAAGGATCAAGAAAATATACAGTCAAATTCAATAGCCTCACTGCAAATAGCCAATGGCACTACAGATCAAAGGATCATTCACACCACTGCAGTATCGAGAAGATCACTGACGAGTGAGTAGATATCCATGTGGTTCTTGTGTTGCTCACGCTCAGTGTAAGTTGTTCTCTAATAATCACTTAACCTTCATTCCAGTGTCTCTACACCGTAGATCCGAAACTCATCTGCCCACAAGAAAGGTGAACCGTGCACTGATCTCAATGGAATTGATCACTATCCTCTGTGATGATCTTTTGATCGAGACTATTTAAAAATTAACCACTAATTAATGTATATCTCAAATTGTAATTCTTTAAGAATATACAAAAATCATCTTTATTAATTTTTAGGATAAATCATAGACACATAAATCTGATTGAAATAAAAAAGTTCTTTATTGATAATAAAAAAATTATAAGTATAAGTTTAGATCCTAGAATTATATAATGTGTCGGTCAATAATTGACTTCTATGGCACAAATCCAACAATTACTCTTAGTTGAAAAGTTGACTATTATTGACAAGATAATAATTTGATGATAAAATATTGTTTCAAGATGGACTAAGAAAGTCTTTTATGATACTTGATTAGAATAATTATCGAAATTAAACTTGGTAAGTGAATCTTGTATAAAGTGGCATATTAGGATGAATGCTTATTTGAAGATATTGCAAAGAAGTTTGTTTCTTGTTGTTGAAGTTGTTAATAAAAAACTGCTATCTTTAAATTAAGATAAAAGATTCGATTTATATTTATTCAAAATTATGGGATCTATGTGAATTTATAATTTAAAATTTTAGATTTAAGAATTGATATGGTGTTCCTTTACTTTTGTTAATGAGGTCCCTGATTGAATCTATTATTAAATAAAGATTTAATTTTTTTGAGGCTTGTATGATTGTTATAAAAAAATACTTGATAGATATTAAGGATCTTGATGATAGAAATTTTAGAAAAGATAATGATTTGAAATTTTTATATATTCTGATTATGTCCTAACTTGGTGAAGCATCGAAAGATTTTCTTATTAATTTTACTTATAATATTTATATTTAAAATTATCTAATTAAATTGATATAAAAATTAAGATTTGATTCATATTAATTATAATAGACCTATATGATAGTTTTGAATGTGATATTGGACTCAAGGGTTAATCAAAATTATTATACACCAACAAAAATAGAAATGAGAATCGAAAGTTAATCTTTGACTTTAATTAAAATTTAAAATTTTGGATCTTTTCTATTGATAAGATAAAAAAATAATTTGATCAAAAATTTTTTATGAACTTAAAAAATTTTGATTATTAGAGCAGAGTGCATAGTAGAAGCATAATGATTTGGATTATTTTGAGTAAGTTAGGAATGTTGATTCTTTGAGTTAAAGAATTCTGATAGATGATATGATTTGATACAAAAAAAATTATTGATATTAGAAAAAATAATATTTTTAAAATTCTAAATTATTTTGGATATCCTTAATGTAATTTTGAAAAGTAGTGCTTTCATCTACTATGCTCAAAAAATATTTATCATCTCAATTCTAGAATGAGTAGATCCTTATTTTTTGATTTTAGATTTAAAATATTTAGAGATAGATTTTTTTTTATTCTAGAATTGAATTTTATACTTCTCTATTTATTTAAAAAAAATAGAGATTGTTTATTGAGCATTGATTTTGATTTTAGATTTTTATACTCAAATATTTATCTACGAAGAATATAGTAAAATTTATTTATGATTTTGTGATAAATTGATCAAATCATGAGTAATTAAGTATTTTTGGTGAGACTTTTGATATTTTGATTTAGAATTGAGATATTGATTTTGATGATAAGAAATGAATGGTTCTGATTTAGATCAACACTTGACGTATTGATCTTTTCCTTATGAAATGATTTAAGAATGAATTTGCATCGAGAAATAGAATATTAAAATATTTATGGGTGAGATTTTAACTATAAATTTCAAGTAAGAATTTTTTTTAAGACTTAAGCAAGAAAAATTTTGAGGATAAAATTTTTTTTTAGGAGGGAAGAATGTAATACCCAACATGAATGTTAAAGCACAAAAAAAAAGGAATGAAGAAGACTCTCGTAAGGAGTCTTCTCCTTCCTCCTAACCAACTCCTAATCAGAGTCAAAATCTATCCCAGAGAAGAGTGAAACTCCTCCCCACTAGTTCTATTTAAAGGGAAGAAGTCTTCCCTCTCTTCCCCCACCAAAGAATCAAGAGCAATCGGTGAGGATCGTCGGAGATTTCTCACGAAAGCCCTTCACTTTGCCACCTCGATTTCTCACCACAGCAGTCACCGGAGCTCGAGGTATGCCCTGGCTCCTCTTCCTCCCTTCCACCCCATCCTTTCCTTGCCTATGTGCACGATCACCGACGATCAAGTTCGTTGAAAAATTCAGATCAAAGAAACTCCTGTTCCACCCCTTCTCTTTTGACTATTTCTAGTGTCGGAGGTCATCATCGACCGTCGGTTTGGCTTTCTTCGGACTGCACCATCGCAGCCCTTGCTGCCACTGGCCACCAGCCGACAGTGTGGCCTCCAGTCCGAGAAACAAGAAGAGACCTCACGGTCCCCTGTTTCACTAAAGAAAACCACGGGAAGAAGAAGAAGGAAGAAAGAGGAAAAAAAAAGGAAAAAAAAGAAAGAAAAAAAAGAAAAGAAAAGGAAAAAAAAGAGAAAGAATGAAAAGAATGAAAAAGAAAAGAAAGAAAAAGAAAGAAAAGAAAAGAAATAATAATAATAAAAGACTCTCTCTCCTCTGTTCTCTCTTTCCTCTCTTTCTCTCTTCACTTTTTGTCTCTAAAATTTTCTCTCTCTAGAAATTTTTCTCTTTCTACATTATTTTTTTTAAGATTTTCTACATCTTTGAAAAAATTAATGATGAATTTAAATGATCCTAGTGAAAGATTTTGATCTATAATCGTCAGACAGTGTATGGACACTCATCTTGGTCAGACCAGATATGTTTTAGATTTTATCACTCATAATTCTATTAAATTATCCATATGATAATTTTAGTATGATTTAATTAAATTATCTTGATCTATTCGATCAGATTTATCGAACCATATCATCTAATTAGTTCAGATTTATCTTCATAATTTCTCTCTCTTCTGAATTTATCTCTCTATCAGCTTCATGTACTTAATGAAAGATTTTCAGTTCTATCACTTCGAATCTGATTTGATCCAGTAGTCAAACTCTAGACCATCTATATCCTAATTAGATTTTTATCAAATAAAATTAGATAATCGAACCAATCTAAACTATAAGATGTGGATATTCATCAATTCTATCTTTTTTAATTATTCATATCTTTTTTAATTATTGAAATTGATCCTATATAAGATTGTGGATATTTGGTCATGAGATATCATGATGTGGTTTATGAACCAAGAATTTTGAAAGAAAATTTTTAGAATTATATGAATTTATTGAAATACGTATGAGGTAAGTAATACTTTATTTTTTTCTATATTTTTTGATAAATTATAATATATTTTTTTGATATGATTTGTAAAATGATGCATGAATTGGATGAATGATATTTTGTTATGAACAATATCTTATTTTGATATGTTATGATGAAGCATAATTCAACACAGTGAGACCAGCAACAAACCGCCAACGAAACCAGTGATTCTGAAGAACTTTGCTGTCAGATGATTTACAGCCCACTGTAAGATGATAAGCGGTGTTATGAACCTGTCACAAAAAAAATATGGTCATAGCTCATGGTTGATGAAAAAAACTTAAGAATGAAAGAAATTTAAAATCTCAAAAAAAATTTAAATTTAAAAAAAAATGAAATTGGTATGAACCATATTGCATAATTAAAATTGATTTCAAATTGATGAACTCTATATATTTATTTTCTATAAATGATTATTTGCTTTAATATCTAATGAAATCTATTTAAAGTGATCATTGCTTACAGGACTGTCTAGCTCATTACCTTCTATTTTATTATTTTTATAGATATTGAGAAATTAAGATGATACAAGATATGAATAGAAGAGTGATTAGAAGTAGAACCTCCATACTTTTATTTTAGCTTGAAAGTCTTATTGAATTTGATATAAGATCTATTGAACATTGTTGAATTTATTGAGATATTAAAGTTAAAATTTGGATTGTTATATTTTTTGATTTAAATTAATGATTAATTATTTCACTGTTATTTTATGATATCATGATAAAATACCTTGTATGCTTATAAGAAGAATTTCTTATGAGTATACAGTGGTTGTCATGACTTTCGACTCACAATCTCAGGTCGGAGGCGTGAAAATGTGACTCGATGATGAGGTCGGTTTGTATGTACCAACCATCTACTACTAACTTCTAAAATCAACCAACTGGCTCCAGTCAACCATGCTCTTGAAGGAATCTGATGATTCAGAGTCCTAATAACACAAAATGTGCATCAACCAAAGCATAGGTTTGCTTCTCGAATTGGATTATGCTCACTATTGTTCTCAATGACCACCAACATGACCATTGCTTTCTCACACATGCATTAATGCATGTGACCTGCACTAGTATTTATAACTTATTGGTTTTGATATGAAATGTCATGGGTTTTTTTGACTTGACAAAGTATTCTATGTAATATCTTTTTTTTGTTATTAGTCCTTAAGTTAAATGATTGTGATAATTATTCTTAAAAATAGCTGAAGAGTGAGAGGCATAGAATTGATCGACGTATCGTGGACATAGCACAAAAGCCAAATCCAAGAGTTACATTTTTCAAAGAATATTTTATCAATAATTTTAAATTCCACACATTTGAATATGATATCAATAAACAAATAATGAACAGTGGCGTGTGTAAAAGAGAGCGGTTATAATGACTTTAAACACGATTATTATGGCATATTAACTAAGATTTTGAAGTTAACTTATTGTGGTGCTGGAAACAAGATTGTGTTATTTAGATGCAATTGGTATGATACTGGAAAAAGTATAAGAGTGCACTATGATTATGGTCTCATGGATGTGCGCCACATATCAGGATTGAATACCAATGAGCTTTTTGTATTGGTATAACAAGCGCATTAAGTATATTGCACCACTTATCTATGCAATAGTAGGGAGACACATGATTGATGAGCTATATCTAAAACTAAAGCTAGAAATTTATTTAATATCCTCTCCTACCCCCACCTCGACCACAAGGCCTCCACCCTTGATGTCACCATCTGATTCTCCACAGCCATCATTCCAACCCCGGATTCCTCCATTGGATCCTCCACGGCCATCATCCTTATTGAGGTTGACTCGTCATCCTTAAGAAGGTGCCCACTCCTGTGAGATGGTCCGAGTCTCCTCTGTTGTTTCCACCAACAAGATCTACCTCCAAGATGTCATCCCGCTTAGCTGCACTGCTCTCTGAGCTCTTTTGTATGCCCGATTCACCTTCAAGTCACTTCCTCTTATGTAGGGTCAAGAACTAGATGGAGGCTGCCCTTGGTGGCTGCAACAGCTATCAATGTTGCCGCTGGGGCACGGCAAGCCCAAGTTGACCTTATAGCAGCAACTTCACCCCCAGCTTCCATGCCTCTTGGATGATCTTCACCACCATCACCATCGTAGTCATTGCCATTATCTTCTAAATCCGCCCCCCTGTGCCCCAACCCCCAATGCTCATCCGCCCCCCTGTGCCCCAACCCCCAATGCTCCTCCTACCTCAGTGGCTCCCACCCCTACTCCCTTGAACCTCAGTGTCCCCCACCTCCAAGCTCTCGAGTTCCCTCAACGACAATGGCAGCTTCACCCCCAACTTATATATTGGATCTCTCACCATCACAGATTATTGATTGGATGATCATCGAATGTTTAAGAAAAATAATAAAAAATAATGTCCTAAATATATATTTTATAATAAAAAATTATAGAGATAAAAAGATTGAGAAATAGTAAAATATTTTGTAAAAAAAGATAAATATATTCTACCAAAAAAAGGATAAATATAAGCATGTTGGTGCAATTTGTTAGGAACAAAATATCTTAAATATCCCTATTTGTTGATTTAAATACCCACTTTTATAAAATATCTTAAATATCATCCTTCCTAAAATATTATAAAGGAGTACCATAATATTTAGACAAGATTTCAAAATAGTCCAGATACTCTTCATAAATAGGCATCTAATGAAAAGATGAGAGATAGATTCCAGTGTAGTCTATACTTATAGCTTGTCCCTTTTTGGCAACGATATTGTCTTTGTCAAATTTATTTTTTCAAACCAGGTTAAAGAAATATCTTGATCTTCTCTAGCATTGTTGTTTTGTAGATGACTTTATAACAAATGCAAACAAATCCACTACTATTAAAAAAATCTATAGTAAGAGCCAATTATGAAATAGCCATGTTGAATGAGCCTTCCAAATATTAGTGTAATACCCGACCCATTTGGACCCTAGACCCAGCCCAAAAGCCCACAAAGTCCACAAAAAAAAAAGAATGAGAAGTACGGGAGTCTTCTTCTTCCTCCCGACTGGCTCCTAATCGAAGTCGGAAAACATCACTAGGGAGGAGTCAAACTCCTCCCCTCTGATCCTATTTAAAAGGGAGACCTCTTCTCTCTTCCCCCACCATAGAAATCAAGAGCCAAACGGCGAGGATCGTCGAAAATTTGCTCGCAGAAGCCTTCACCATGCTCGCCTCGATTTCTTGTTGGAGACATCATCGGAGCTCGAGGTAAGCCCGACTTCTCTTCCTCTCTTCTCCCCCTTCCTTCCCTTGCTTGTGTGCGCGATCGTCGGTGACCAGGTTCATCAAATTTTGTTGGAGAAAATGTTCTCTGTTTTTTGTCCCTCTTTTCTTTGGTTTTCTGGCACCGGTGGTCACCGCCGATTGTCGGTTTGATTTCTCCAAGCTACAGTGACGTAGTCCTCCTATCGTCGGCCATCACTGCATCGGCTACGGCCTCTGATCGATCGAACAAGGGTGGGACCACACGGTCCCTGTTTTTGCCCAAAAGAATCATGGAAAGAAGAAGAAGGAAGAAGAAAAGGAAAAAAAAAAGATTTTCTATCTCCTCTCTCTCCCTCTTTTTCTCTCTCTTCTCCTCTTTCTAGAACTTTTCTTTCTCTCTCTAGTTTCTCAATACTTTCTCTCTCTAAAAATTTCTCTATCTAGATTATTTCTCTCTTTTAAGATTTTTTTAGAATTTTAAGAAGAATGATGATGAATTTAAATGATCCTAGTGATAGATTTTGATTTGTGATCGTCGGACAGTATACCAGCACCCATCTTGATCAGATCAAATACTTTTAGATTTTATTTTCTATGATTTTATTGAATTATCTATATGATAATTTTAGTATGATTTTATCTAATCGATCAAATTTGTTGAACCATATTGTCTGATTAGTTCAAAAAAATTTCTCTCTCTAGAATTATATCTCTCTAGAAGTTTATTTTTTAAAATTTATCAAGAAAAAAAATTTATTTTGATGAGTTTGAGTGTTTTTAACAAAGGGGTTCTAGTTCATGGTCGCTGATTGGTATGTGGACACCCATCTTGATCAGATCATGAACCATTCGATTTGAGCATCCATGATCTCGATTTAACCATGACTTGATTAGATCATTTTGATTTCACCAATCGAGATGTTGAACTGTGGCACCTAATCAATTTAGATTGTACTTAATAAATTTTTTCTCCTCTGATTTTCTCTTTCTACTTGATTGATGAATCCAATGAAGGAATCTCGATCCTATCACTTTGAAAATCTGATTTGATCCGATAGCCAAATTTTGGATCATCTATGTCCTATTAGATTTTGATCAGATGAAATTAGATGATCAGACCAATCTGGATTATAGGATATGGGTGTCCATCAATTCTATCTTTCTTAATTATTCACGTTCTTTCTAATTAGTGATATTGATCCTATATAGGATTGTGGATGTTTGATCATGGGATATCGTGATATGATCTATGAACAAAGAATGTTGAAAAAAAATTTATAAAATTATATGGATTAATTGGAATACGTATGAGGTAAGTAATACTTCATTTTTTTTAAATTTATTGATAAATTATAATATGTTTTTTTGATATATTTTATGAAATAATGCATGAATTAGATGAATGATATTTTGTTATGAAAAATATTTTATTTTGATATATTATGATGAAGCATGATTGAACATATTGATTTCGTTATGCATTATATTGATTAATTTCAATACCATATGAGTATATATTTTCTTATCAAATTAGAATAAGAAATATGATTTATGAAAAAATTTGATATAAGAATAATACGAACTAACAACCTGACTATGTAAAGAACTCCACCAATGGGGGTATATACGTTAGCAATTGATTTATCCTGAGGGTTTATGTCGCCAGCGAGACTAGCGACATATCGCCAGCAAGACCAGCGACAAACCATCAGCCAGACCGACAGTTTTGAAGGAGTTTGCTGCTAGATGATTCGCAGCTTATCATAAGAAGATATGCGGTGTTATGATCCTGTCACAGAAAAAATATAATTATAGCTTATGATTGATGAAAAGAACTTAAGAATGAAAGGATTTGAAATCTCAAAAAAAATTTTAATTTTAAAAAAAATAAATTTAACATGAATTATATTGCATAATTAAATTGATTTCGAATTGATGAACTCGATATATTTATTTTCTATAAATGATTATTTACCTTAATATCTGATGAAATCTATTGAAAGTGATCATTGAATTACTGGGCTGTCTAGCTCATTACCTCTTATTTTTACTATTTTTATAGATGTTGAGGAATTAAAATGATATAAGATATGAATGGAAGAGTGATTAGAAGTAGAATCTTCATACTTTTATTTTAGGTTGGAAGTCTTATTGAATTTAATATAAGGCTTATTGAATATTGTGAAATTTATTGAGATATTAAAGTTAAAATTTGGATTGTTATAATTTTAGATTTAAATTATTGACTAATTATTCTGTTGTTGCTTTGTGATAGCATGATAAGATGCCTTGCATGCTTGTGAAGAGAGTTCTCTATGAGTATGCGGCAGTTGCCATGACTCTCGGCTCGCAATCTCAGGTTGGAGGCATGATAATTAAAGTGGTATCAGAGCATTAGTGAATGAACTATGACATGTAGAATCAGATATAGAATGAGTGTAAGTGGATAGACACTAGAATCATTATGGTGTGGACCTATGATGATTGTAGTGTGAGAAATTTTTATGATTTTTAGTTAAACATTGAGATTATATATGAAAGGATCACAAGAGATTATGATACATAGAGTTTGAAATATGATGGATGATCTATAGATCATAATATGATTAGTTAGATTTTTATCAAAAGTAATTATAAAAGAATTGATATAGAATTTTATTGTGTATTATGGTTATTAATTTGATCATTGATTATTCGAGTGAATCGTAAGCTTAAATTCGATATGAGAATAATACTATGATATTACTCCTGGTTAAGAAGTTAACTATTATTAGCAAGATAAAGATTTGATGATAAAATATTATTTCAGGATGGACTAAGAAAATCTTTTATGATATTTGATTAGAATATTTATTGAAATTAAACTTGATATGTGGATCATGTATATAGTGGCATATTAGGATGAGTGTATATTTGAAGATATCATAAAGAAGTTTATTTCTTATTATTGAGGTTGTTAATGAAAGACTACTATCTTTAGATTAAGATACAAGATCCGATTTATATTTATTCGAGATTATGAGATCTATGTGAATTTATAATTTAAAATTTTTAGATTTAGGAATTGATATGGAGTTCCTTTACTTTTATTAATGAGATCCCTTATTAAATCTATTAAATAAAGATTTGATTTTTTTGAGGCTTGTATGATTGTTATAAAAGGATACTTGATAGATATTAAGGAACTTGACGATAGAAATTTTAGAAAAGATAATGATTTGAAATTCTTATATATATTTTGATTATGTCCTAATTTGGTGAAGCATTGAAGGATTTTCTCATTTTTTTTAAAAATTATCTAATTAAACTGCTATAAGAATTAAGATTTGATTCATATTGATTATAGTAGACCCATAAGATGGTTTTAAATGTGATATTGGACTCAAGGGTTAATCAAGATTTTTGTACATCAGCAAAAGTATGAATGAGAATCAGAAGTTAATCTTTGACTTCAATTGAAATATAAATTTTTAGATCTTCTTCATCAATAAGATAAAAAATAATCTGATCAATTTTTTTTTTTTTTATGAATCTAAAAAATTTTGATTGTTAGAACAAAGTGCGCAGTAGAAGCATGGTGATCTGGATTATTTTGAGTAAGTCAGGAATGTTGACTCTTTGAGTTAAAAAATTATGATAAATAATATGATTTAATATAAAAAATTTATTGATATTAGAAAGAATAATATTTTTTTTAAAAAAAAATTGAATTATTTTTGATATTGTTAATATGATTTTCAAAAGTAGTGCTTCCATCTACTATGCTACAAAAATATTTAACACCTTAATTTTAGGATGAGTGGATCCTTGATTTTTGATTTTAGATTTAAAATATTTAGAGATAAATTTTTTTATCCTAAAATTAAATTTTATAATTCTCTATTTATTAGAAAGAATTTGAGATTGTTTATCAAATATTGATTTTGATCTTAGATTTTTATACTCAAAAATTTATCTATGAAGAATGTGATAAAATTTATTTATGATCTTGTGATAAATTGATTAAATCATGAGCAGTTAAGAATTTTTGATGAAAAAGTTGAGATCTTTATCTAGAATTGAGAGACTAATTTTAATGATTAGAAATAGTGATCTTGATTCTAATCAACATTAATTAGTAATATTGATCTTTTCTTTATGAAATGATTTAATGATGAAGTTGCATCAAAAATTAAAATATCAAAAGTTTGAGGATGAGATTAAAATGATAAATCTTCAACCTTTGAAAGTATGAATAAAAAAAATATTTTTAAATTTTGATTGATTGGGATGTCATTGTATGATTCACATAAGTATATTTTTCTATCTTATGATAGATTGATTAATTAGGAGCGGTTAGTATTTTGATAAAAAAATAAAATTTTTATTCAAAAATTAAGATATTAATTTTTTTTTATTTACAAGAGATAGATTTAATTTTGATATAGTCATGAGATATTGAACATTATTTTTATAAAAAATGAGATCATAATTTTGAAATCTTAAAATATTAAAAATCTTTGAGATATTGATTTTGATAATAAGAAAATAAATGGTTCTATTTTAGATCAACACTTGATGTATTGATCTTTTCCTTATGAAATGATTTAAGAATAAATTTATATCAAGAACTTGAATATTGAAATATTTGTGGGTGAGATTTTTACTATAAATCCCAAGTAAGAATTTTTGAAGACTTAAATAAGAAAAAAATTTTGAGGATGAAATTTTTTTTAGGAGAGATAAATATAATATCCAACCTAGTTGGATCCTAGACCCAGCCCAAAGGTGCACAAAGCCCATAAAAAAAATAAAAGAACGAAGAAGACTCCTGTAGGGAGTCTTCTTCTTCCTTCCGATCGGCTTCTAATCGGAGTCGAAAAATGTCGGAGGAGTCAAACTCCTCCCCTCTGGCCCTATTTAAAGGGGAGACCTCTTCTCTCTTCCCCTACCAAAGAAATCAAGAGCCAAACGACGAGGGTCGTCAGAAATTTGCTCGTGGAAGCCTTCACTATGCTCGCCTCGATTTCTTGTCGAAGACGTCATCAGAGCTCGAGGTAAGCCCGACTTCTCTTTCTCCCTTCTCCCTCTTCCTTCCTTTGCCTGTGTGCATGATCGTCGGCGATCGGATTCATCAAATTTTGTTGGAGAAAATGTCCTCTATTTTTCGTCCCTCTTTTCTTTGGTTTCCGACATCGGTGATCACCATCGACCATCGGTTTGATTTCTCTGAGCTATGGTGATGTAGTTCTCCTGTCGTCGGCCACCGCCGCATCAGTTGCGGCTTCTGACCGATTGAACAAGGGTGGGACCACACGGTCCTCTGTTTTTGCCCAAAGGAACAACGAAAAGAAGAAGGAAGAAAGAAAAGAAAAAAAAATATATTTTCTCTCTCCTCTCTCTCTTTTTCTCTCTCTTCTCCTCTCTCTAAAATTTCTCTTTCTCTCTCTAATTTCTCTCTCTAAAATTTTTTCTCTCTAGATTATTTCTCTTTTAAGATTTTTTAAAATTTTAAGAAGAATGATGGTGAATTTAAATAATCTTAGTGATGGATTTTGATCTGTGATCGTCGGACAATATACCGACACCCACCTTAGTCAGATCAGATACTTTTAGATTTCATTTTTTATAATTTTATTGAATTATCCACATGATAATTTCAGCATGATTTGATCTGATCAATCAGATTTGTTGAACCATATCATCTGATTAGTCTAGATAAATTTCTCTCTCTAGAATTATATCTCTCTAGAAGTTTATTTTTTATAATTTATCAAAAAAAAATTATTTTGATGAGTTTGAGTGATTTTAACGAAGGGGTTCTAGTTCATGGTCGCTGATTGGTATGTTGACACACAACTTGATCAGATCATGAACCATTAGATTTGAGCATCCATGATCTCGATTTAACCATGACTTGATTAAATCATTTTGATTTCACCAATCGAGATGTTGGACTGTGGCACCTGATCAATTTAGATTATACTTCATGAATTCTCTCTTCTTGATTGATGAACCTAATGAAGAAATCTCGATCCTATCACTTTGAAAATCTGATTTGATCTGGTAGCCAAAGTCGAACCATCTATATCCTAATTAGATTTTGATCAAATAAAATTACATGATCAGACCAATCTGGATGATAGGATACGGGTATTTATCAATTCTATCTTTCTTAATTGTTCATGTCCTTTCTAATTATTGAAATTGATCCTGTATAGGGTTGTGGTGTTTGATCATGGGATATCGCCATATGATCTATGAACAAAGGATGTTGGAAGAAAATTTATAGAATTATGTGGATTTATTGAAATGCGTATGAGGTAAATAATGCTTCATTTTTTTTAGATTTATCAATAAATTATAATATATTTTTTTGACATATTTTATAAAACGATGCATGAATTGGATGAATGACATTTTGTTATGAAAAATATCTTATTTTGATACGTTATGATGAAGTATAATTGAACATATTAATTTCGTTATGCATTATATTGATTGATTTCGATACCACATAAGTATATATTTTCTTATCGAATTAGAATAAAAAATATGATTTATGAACAATTTTGATATAAAAATAGTATGAACTGACAACCTGACTATGTAAAAGATTCCATCAATAGGGACATATACGTCGACAATTGATTTGTCCTGAGGATATATGTCACCAGTGAGACCAGTGATATGTCGCTAGCGAGACCGGCAACAAATCGTCAGTGAGACCAGCGGTTCCAAAGGACTTTGCTGCCAGATGATTCGTAGCTCACCGTAAGAAGATACGCGGTGTTATGATCCTGCCACAAAAAAATATAATCATAGCTCATGGTTGACGAAAAGAACTTAAAAATGAAAGAATTTGAAATCTCGAAAGAAATTTGAATTTAAAAAAAAAATAAATTTAACATGAATATATTGCATAATTGAAATTGATTTCGAATTGATAAACTCGATATATTTATTTTTTATAAATAATTATTTATTTTAATACCTGATGAAATCTATTGAAAGTGATCATTACTTATTAGGTTGTCTAGCTCATTACCTCTTATTTTTACTGTTTTTACAGATGTTGAGGAATTAAGATGATACAAGATATGAACGGAAGAGTGATTAGAAATAGAACCTCTATACTTTTATTTTAGATTAGAAGTCTTATTGAATTTAATGTGAGGCTTATTGAACATGGTAAAATTTATTGAGATATTAAAGTTGAAATTTGAATTATTATAATTTT
The DNA here is from genome assembly GCF_000442705.2 of Elaeis guineensis. Lineage (NCBI taxonomy): Eukaryota > Viridiplantae > Streptophyta > Magnoliopsida > Arecales > Arecaceae > Elaeis > Elaeis guineensis. The sequence continues at coordinate 126,661,640 of NC_025998.2, forward strand.
AGATTTAAATTATTGACTAATTATTCTGATGTTGCTTTGTGATAGCATGATAAGATGCCTTGCATGCTTGTAGGGAGAGTTTTTTATGAGTATACGATGGTTGTCATGACTCTTGACTCACAATCTCATATCGAAGGTATGACAATTAGTATCAGCAAGTCTTGATGATCGGATCGTTGAAATTAAGTTCTAATGCGATCAATAATTGAGATATTTGAATCTGGGATAACAGACCACGTAGAGAGATTTTCCACCGAAGCGGTATACAAAGGAGGTTTATGCTTATTTTCCTGAAATCATGCATTGGATTCGAGATGGTACTTGAACTAATTGCTACATGAGTGTAAAATATTATTAGAAATCATGTATATATAGTACGATACTTCTTCAATGTCTATGTTTAAATGAGACTTGATTTGTTTAAATGAGCTGTTTTTTGGCGACAGATCTGACATTTGCTCCAGAAATCCTACATGAAAGCTTAATAGAATGAATAATGAGGCATCGCAACACCGTTCACGAGAAGCCCCTGCATATGGACAAAGTCTGATTCAATCATTTTAGCCCTGTGATGGCTAAAGAAGCTACCTCTGATGACATCTGCCACTAGTTCTCCATCGAGCAGTCCATGATTGCCACGTGGCCTCAGCTGGAGTTGCCCCCTTCCAAGAATCCTCCACGTTCAGATGCTATGGGGAATCCAAAGTTCCCGCGCGTCTCCCTTTATTTAAGCTCTATCATCTGATTAGAAGGCCAACCTCTCTCTCTCCTCTGTACAATCCATAATCCTCCATCCATCCTTTCTCTAGAAGATCATGGAGATTCACAAAGGTACGGGCTTTTCCATGCTCGCCTTCTTCTTAGCATGCAATGCTCTGGTCGCCGCTCGCAGCCAGCTTCTTCCTGTAGTCGATCCAGTTGGCGGCAATGGGCGGAGCCAAATCCAGACGTACATCGTTCATGTTTATCCGCCCGAGGACTTTGAGCTCCTTGGCGCCGAACAGCTTGAGAATTGGCACAAATCCTTCTTGCCCAACACCACTCTTGATTCGGGTGGGCCGAGGCTGGTCTACTCGTACCACAGTGTGATCAGTGGGTTTGCAGCGAGGCTCACCCCGGATGAAGTGAAGGCCATGGAGAGAATGGAGGGGTTCGTGTCTGCACGACCAGAGCAGCACCTTCGTCTTGGCACGACCTATACCCCAAAATTCTTGGGGTTGGACCAATATAACAGCCTCTGGATGAAGTCCAATCTCGGCGAGGGGGTCATCGTAGGGGTGCTGGACAGCGGCATCGTCCCCACACATCCTTCGTTCGACGCCGAGGGCATGCCAGAACCCCCCTTGAAATGGCGTGGCTGCTGCCAGTTCAACAATGCCAGATGCAACAAGTGGGTCCCGAAGCCTTGCAACAACAAGCTCATAGGTGCCGCGGTCTTCGGGCCCAGCCACACGCCACACGATGAGATGGGGCACGGGACTCACGTCGCCGGCATTGCGGCTGGAAGCTTCGTCCGTGGTGCTCAAGTACTCCGTCAGGCCCAGGGCACCGCAGCCGGCGTGGCCCCGAAAGCTCATCTGGCGGTCTACAAGGTGTGCTACATACCCGCCAACACAAATGATTACAGCTGCTGTGAACGCAATTTATTAGCCGCCATCGAAAAGGCCATCGATGACGGAGTCGATGTGCTTTCCATGTCCATCTTTAAGAAACAAAAAATTCACAGCAGCGGCATCGCCCAAGGCTCGTTCCGAGCGATGGAGAAAGGAATCATCTCCGTCTGCTGCGCCGGAAATCAAGGAGGGTCCGACCTTGGTATTGTGGATAATGATGCACCATGGATTCTGACCGTGGGGGCAAGCTCCATCGACAGGGTAGCGAGGGCGACCGTGAGGCTCGGTAACGGGATGGAATTTGATGGAGAATCTGCCTACCAACCGGCGAACTTCAGCAGTTCCACGATGATGCCCATCGCCTACCCCGGGGCTATCGATACAGATGTCAAGAAAGCTTGCCAGGATGGGGCGTTCGACGGCATGAACATTACAGGGAAGATCGTGCTGTGCGGGCAAGCATACAATGACCCAGTCAACAAGGGTGAGCTCGTGAAGGCCGCCGGAGGGGCCGCCCTCATAGTTCTGAACCAGAGGTGGAACAATTTCACTATCAGAGCCGATCCTCATGTCATCCCAGCTGCCCATCTGAACCACCAAGATTCGTTGAAGGTCGTAAACTACTTCTCGACAGAAAAGAACCCGACGGCCACCATAGTTTTCAAAGGCACGCTATACGGAGCCCGCCGAGCTCCAGCGGTTGCCTCCTTCTCCTCGAGAGGGCCGAGCCTGGTGAACGGCGGCATTTTAAAGCCCGATATCATCGGTCCCGGTGTAGATATTCTATCAGCATGGCACCAGGAGGTCGGACCCGACCCCTCCGGCGACACGGACAAGATATTCAACTTTGCATATGGTTGCTCCATGGCCACCCCCCATCTAGCTGGAGTTGCTGCACTGCTCAAAAGTTCCCATCCGGACTGGTCGCCAGCTGCAATTAAATCAGCAATCATGACGACGGCGCTCACGGTAGATCGTGAGGGGAAGCCCATCGCTGATGAAGCATCTGCCAATATGGATCCTGCTAGCTTCTTCGCCATGGGCGCAGGACATGTCGATCCATCCAAAGCCAGCGATCCGGGATTGATCTATGACATCAAGCCGGAGGAGTACATTGGCTACCTTTGTGGCGGCTTGAGGTACTCCGAATTCGAGGTTTTTCAGGTCGTCGGACGTCAAAACCAGTGTTCTTCTGTCAAACATATCGCAGCGGACCAGCTAAATTTGCCATCCATTTCGGTGAACCTTGGACCTGGAGTGACTTCATCGAAGATCAGAACCATAAGTCGGACTGTGACTAACGTAGGGGAGGCCAACTCAGTTTTCTCGGTGAAGGTTGATGAACCAGAAGGTGTGAGTGTGAAAGTAACTCCTCAGATGCTTCGGTTCTCTGGTCTCAATGAAGAGAAGAGCTATACCGTCGAGTTGAGCACCGACGGAAAGCCTCCAGGCAAGTACTCGGAAGGGCAACTCCGTTGGATTTCTAGCAAGCACGTCGTCAGGAGTCCCATCTCTGTCACGTTTTAATCCCGATGAAAAGGCTCC